>NC_060120.1:641148485-641153485 GCF_021461395.2 Schistocerca americana | reverse complement strand
TCGATTCGAAAACGCATTCAAAACATCGTACTGCGCCGCTGTTAACGTCTAATGCCATGCAGCAGTGCAGCCGACCAAGCTCCCACTCGCGAATCGTTTAATGACAGCATCCGTCCACGTCGATATCCGATCGGGGCAAAATCACCGACCCACTTATTTACTGCAGGAATAAGCATTGTATCGACATGTAGTGTCGTCTAATGCAATGAGAAAGGTGCTGTGCATACTTTTCCACGACTTACTGCAACGAAACGTACAGCTCGATACGCTACACTGATATTGCTAGCTAGGTTTTGACGTTCCCCCTAGCCCAAGATTGTCCTGCTGTTTGCGATGGAGCTTGGTGTTTGGGCGGCCACTGGCGACGGATGTCTGCAAAGTCAAGTCTCTCCAGTAGGCCCTGTCAAATCGCTTCTGTAGATGGCGGCCTGGCTTTAAACAAACTGTCGGAAGGCGACAGTTGTGCTACAGATGGATTATTATAGGCTTGATACGTTAAAATGACTGCGACAGGTATGCACTTAAATATAAATAACAACTCGTCGTTCGCAAATACCAACATACTCTTTGCTGGAACCGAAATTTGATTGGTTTATAGATCTCGAAATGATGTTTAATTCGAAGGGCATACGCTATGGAATGTTGTGCGCTTTCATCTGGTACGCAGTTTTGTCTCGTATTTCATACACACTCTATCTGCCACGTACACGCGCCGTTGTTTCTACTGTGTGGCGTTTCGCACGGAGAGGGAGTGACCGCAAACAAGTGCCTTACGTAAAATTCTTCGACGAGGATGGGATTCGAACCCACGCGTGCAGAGCACATTGGATTAGCAGTCCAACGCCTTAACCACTCGGCCACCTCGTCTGCTGCAACTGCAGCTGTGTCTTTGGCGAGTGCTTGCCGAAGGAAGACATTTGTCGATTCGAAAACGCATTCAAAACATCGTACTGCGCCGCTGTTAACGTCTAATGCCATGCAGCAGTGCAGCCGACCAAGCTCCCACTCGCGAATCGTTTAATGACAGCATCCGTCCACGTCGATATCCGATCGGGGCAAAATCACCGACCCACTTATTTACTGCAGGAATAAGCATTGTATCGACATGTAGTGTCGTCTAATGCAATGAGAAAGGTGCTGTGCATACTTTTCCACGACTTACTGCAACGAAACGTACAGCTCGATACGCTACACTGATATTGCTAGCTAGGTTTTGACGTTCCCCCTAGCCCAAGATTGTCCTGCTGTTTGCGATGGAGCTTGGTGTTTGGGCGGCCACTGGCGACGGATGTCTGCAAAGTCAAGTCTCTCCAGTAGGCCCTGTCAAATCGCTTCTGTAGATGGCGGCCTGGCTTTAAACAAACTGTCGGAAGGCGACAGTTGTGCTACAGATGGAGTATTATAGGCTTGATACGTTAAAATGACTGCGACAGGTATGCACTTAAATATAAATAACAACTCGTCGTTCGCAAATACCAACATACTCTTTGCTGGAACCGAAATTTGATTGGTTTATAGATCTCGAAATGATGTTTAATTCGAAGGGCATACGCTATGGAATGTTGTGCGCTTTCATCTGGTACGCAGTTTTGTCTCGTATTTCATACACACTCTATCTGCCACGTACACGCGCCGTTGTTTCTACTGTGTGGCGTTTCGCACGGAGAGGGAGTGACCGCAAACAAGTGCCTTACGTAAAATTCTTCGACGAGGATGGGATTCGAACCCACGCGTGCAGAGCACATTGGATTAGCAGTCCAACGCCTTAACCACTCGGCCACCTCGTCTGCTGCAACTGCAGCTGTGTCTTTGGCGAGTGCTTGCCGAAGGAAGACATTTGTCGATTCGAAAACGCATTCAAAACATCGTACTGCGCCGCTGTTAACGTCTAATGCCATGCAGCAGTGCAGCCGACCAAGCTCCCACTCGCGAATCGTTTAATGACAGCATCCGTCCACGTCGATATCCGATCGGGGCAAAATCACCGACCCACTTATTTACTGCAGGAATAAGCATTGTATCGACATGTAGTGTCGTCTAATGCAATGAGAAAGGTGCTGTGCATACTTTTCCACGACTTACTGCAACGAAACGTACAGCTCGATACGCTACACTGATATTGCTAGCTAGGTTTTGACGTTCCCCCTAGCCCAAGATTGTCCTGCTGTTTGCGATGGAGCTTGGTGTTTGGGCGGCCACTGGCGACGGATGTCTGCAAAGTCAAGTCTCTCCAGTAGGCCCTGTCAAATCGCTTCTGTAGATGGCGGCCTGGCTTTAAACAAACTGTCGGAAGGCGACAGTTGTGCTACAGATGGATTATTATACGCTTGATACGTTAAAATGACTGCGACAGGTATGCACTTAAATATAAATAACAACTCGTCGTTCGCAAATACCAACATACTCTTTGCTGGAACCGAAATTTGATTGGTTTATAGATCTCGAATTGATGTTTAATTCGAAGGGCATACGCTATGGAATGTTGGCCGCTTTCATCTGGTACGCAGTTTTGTCTCGTATTTCATACACACTCTATCTGCCACGTACACGCGCCGTTGTTTCTACTGTGTGGCGTTTCGCACGGAGAGGGAGTGACCGCAAACAAGTGCCTTACGTAAAATTCTCCGACGAGGATGGGATTCGAACCCACGCGTGCAGAGCACATTGGATTAGCAGTCCAACGCCTCAACCACTCGGCCACCTCGTCTGCTGCAACTACAGCTGTGTCTTTGGCGAGTGCTTTCCGAAGGAAGACATTTGTCGATTCGAAAACGCATTCAAAACATCGTACTGGGCCGCTGTTAACGTCTAATGCCAAGCAGCAGTGCAGCCGACCATGCTCCCACTCGCGAATCGTTTAATGACAGCATCCGTCCACGTCGATATCCGATCGGGGCAAAATCACCGGCCCACTTTTTTACTGCAGGAATAAGCATTGTGTCGACATGTAGTGTCGTCTAATGCAATGAGAAAGGTGCTGTGCATTCTTTTCCACGACTTACTGCAACGAAACGTACAGCTCGATACGCTACACTGATATTGCTAGCAACGTTTTGACGTTCCCCCTAGCCCAAGATTGTTCTGCTGTTTGCGATGGAGCTTGGTGTTTGGGCGGCCACTGGCGACGGATGTCTGCAAAGTCAAGTCTCTCCAGTAGGCCCTGTCAAATCGCTTCTGTAGATGGCGGCCTGGCTTTAAACAAACTGTCGGAAGGCGACAGTTGTGCTACAGATGGATTATTATACGCTTGATACGTTAAAATGACTGCGACAGGTATGCACTTAAATATAAATAACAACTCGTCGTTCGCAAATACCAACATACTCTTTGCTGGAACCGAAATTTGATTGGTTTATAGATCTCGAATTGATGTTTAATTCGAAGGGCATACGCTATGGAATGTTGTGCGCTTTCATCTGGTACGCAGTTTTGTCTCGTATTTCATACACACTCTATCTGCCACGTACACGCGCCGTTGTTTCTACTGTGTGGCGTTTCGCACGGAGAGGGAGTGACCGCAAACAAGTGCCTTACGTAAAATTCTTCGACGAGGATGAGATTCGAACCCACGCGTGCAGAGCACATTGGATTAGCAGTCCAACGCCTTAACCACTCGGCCACCTCGTCTGCTGCAACTACAGCTGTGTCTTTGGCGAGTGCTTTCCGAAGGAAGACATTTGTCGATTCGAAAACGCATTCAAAACATCGTACTGGGCCGCTGTTAACGTCTAATGCCAAGCAGCAGTGCAGCCGACCATGCTCCCACTCGCGAATCGTTTAATGACAGCATCCGTCCACGTCGATATCCGATCGGGGCAAAATCACCGACCCACTTATTTACTGCAGGAATAAGCATTGTATCGACATGTAGTGTCGTCTAATGCAATGAGAAAGGTGCTGTGCATAATTTTCCACGACTTACTGCAACGAAACGTACAGCTCGATACGCTACACTGATATTGCTAGCTAGGTTTTGACGTTCCCCCTAGCCCAAGATTGTCCTGCTGTTTGCGATGGAGCTTGGTGTTTGGGCGGCCACTGGCGACGGATGTCTGCAAAGTCAAGTCTCTCCAGTAGGCCCTGTCAAATCGCTTCTGTAGATGGCGGCCTGGCTTTAAACAAACTGTCGGAAGGCGACAGTTGTGCTACAGATGGATTATTATACGCTTGATACGTTAAAATGACTGCGACAGGTATGCACTTAAATATAAATAACAACTCGTCGTTCGCAAATACCAACATACTCTTTGCTGGAACCGAAATTTGATTGGTTTATAGATCTCGAAATGATGTTTAATTCGAAGGGCATACGCTATGGAATGTTGGCCGCTTTCATCTGGTACGCAGTTTTGTCTCGTATTTCATACACACTCTATCTGCCACGTACACGCGCCGTTGTTTCTACTGTGTGGCGTTTCGCACGGAGAGGGAGTGACCGCAAACAAGTGCCTTACGTAAAATTCTTCGACGAGGATGGGATTCGAACCCACGCGTGCAGAGCACATTGGATTAGCAGTCCAACGCCTTAACCACTCGGCCACCTCGTCTGCTGCAACTACAGCTGTGTCTTTGGCGAGTGCTTTCCGAAGGAAGACATTTGTCGATTCGAAAACGCATTCAAAACATCGTACTGGGCCGCTGTTAACGTCTAATGCCAAGCAGCAGTGCAGCCGACCATGCTCCCACTCGCGAATCGTTTAATGACAGCATCCGTCCACGTCGATATCCGATCGGGGCAAAATCACCGGCCCACTTTTTTACTGCAGGAATAAGCATTGTGTCGACATGTAGTGTCGTCTAATGCAATGAGAAAGGTGCTGTGCATTCTTTTCCACGACTTACTGCAACGAAACGTACAGCTCGATACGCTACACTGATATTGCTAGCAAGGTTTTGACGTTCCCCCTAGCCCAAGATTGTTCTGCTGTTTGCGATGGAGCTTGGTGTTTGGGCGGCCACTGGCGACGGATGTCTGCAAAGTCAAGTCTCTCCAGTAGGCC